>NW_012236532.1:742732-746511 GCF_000787575.1 Acytostelium subglobosum LB1 | reverse complement strand
TTTATCTCGTGCCTTCTTAATCTGAAGAACCTGGATTTCTATTGTCGCCAACTTGTGCAGATAGAATGGCAAGGTGCATTCTGGGTGTCCAAACGGAGTGATTGCAAGTTTGAGAGTCATCGACTCGAGTCTTGTCCCATGGAAGATGCCATCGACAAAGGCCACTGCCCTTTCAAAATGATCTTGTCCATCAATCTTGAGCGTGTCAATCAGATGGCTGGCATTGATGAGTGCCACAATCTGGTCCACAGTCACATACGGGTTGACACAGATCCACTATCAATCGATGCAGTCTTGGCATCTCCAGACATAGATTGGTCGGTTTAATTGCGCCCATGGCCTCAGAGAGATAAAGACTGGTGACCAATTTAGAATGCATGCAAGCTAACGGATAATGATCGACCTTGTGATAGCTGATGTTTGGGTTAAGGCTCTCTTCAGTGTCATCTTGGATCCAGTTGTAGACAGATAGTTGGATGCCATCGGGGAGGTTTGTGACAGAGTCTCGAGCACATTGGTCAAATTGAAGCACATCTATGTGGAGACAAACTTGAACAGATCCTTTGAGACAAGAGCAAGAGATAGATTCCAAGCATAATTGTATGACTTGTCCTGACGCAGTAGATGTGATTTCCAGGCATTCAGACTGATTTGGTGAATGATCAGCCGAGGCAAAGAGGGTATATCATAGTCTGTTGTCATCTTTACAAGTTGGATTGGATGATGATGAAAGATATATTTATATATATAGATAAAATAGTTCCTGAAAATGTCACAAAACATAGGATAGCATTGGCAATGCTGCATTGCATTAAAGATGTCATCTCCAGCACACACGAGCAAAGTAATGATCGCAGCACTGGATCATCGATTGTTGACCGACGTCGACAGACAAGGTAGCTTGATGGCGGTTGCTCGCAAAGGTCCTGCGAGTGGTCGTTGCTACTCGTACTTCTTCCACCAGCTCGCTGCCGATTCTTGAATGCCTCGATCAAGACAAGGACTCTGAGAGTATCATGAGCGAAGGTGGTGACGACCAGGACTTCGAACAGATGCGTCAAGACCTTGAGAAGTTGAAGATCGACCATTCATTTGTGTTGTTAGTGAGGTCATCGTCCATGTCGTCGTCCTGTTCTTTGGCTGAGTGTCTTGAACACAAGGATCAGAGAGTTGACTGTGCGTTGTCTAAATATCTCTGATCGTACAAGTCGAATTATCCTCCTTTGTTTGGCTGGCCTGCGTGGCATCATTGTTGATAACATGATCATTCGCTACAGATGAAGTGGAAGGTCAAGTTAGTATGAGTAATTGAGTGCAAGAGTGGTATGATTCCTTACCCACGATACTCACGTTGGTGCTAAGACTATAGAAGTTTGGTGTCAGCCAAATGGGTTGGCTGGAATGCTGAAGATGCCATAGAGGTCCTTGTCGGTCTTGGTTGCGCTCGCCAATCTGAAAGGTCAAGATGTTGTGTATTGGCACTTCTCCTCCCGTCCGTGGAATGGAGAGAGTATCGCAGATGTTGAGAGCAGGAAATGTGTGGCAACACTAATAATGTCGCCCAACAAGTTGACCGATGTCGTGCTAGGTTGGTACCTGTATACCAATTTGTCGCTCCAGATCACTAGATCGTGATACTATAGGTGTGACAGGTGTGCTTTGCTGCCATGTCCACACTGGCTGACTGTAATCTCTTGGGCAGCATGTGCTGGTCCAAGATCGATCGAGGTGACCAGTAGTTTGTTCCCTTTTTGGTACATCCACTATCTATATATAGAGTTGAAAACTTGGATGTCCTCCTTATTGATAATCCAGCACGTCCAAGTGACTACATATATGATGTGATTGTTGATTAACGTGTGTGTTGTGATAGGCGCCGGGTCTCCACTGTTGGCCTTTGATCCAAGGATTATTAGTTTGGTAATTAAAGGCGTTGAATGTTCATGCATCGCTTCATCTTGGTGAGATGATTACGTTGGTGTATAATAGTTGAATGTTGGACGATGTTGGCCAACCAAATTGAAGATGCACCAATGAACAATGCTATGACAGATGAATGGGATCCAGGACCAACAAATGATGAAAGTGAACCGGAACAAGCAGAAGCAGATGAGGATGATCCAGGACAACCGGACGATGATGACCAATGTACAGATAGCAGGAGGATGAAGAAAAGATGTCCTCATGAAGGTTGCCAAAGTTTCATTGCGTCTCGCAACCTTGCAAAGCACATTCGTCTAATCCATTTGCACCATGATGGAGCATGGATGAATGATTGTGATGGCTGTGAGCGAGTGCAACAGTTGATGGACCAAGCAAAGAAGAGATTGGATATGAGCAGTCGTGCGAGGAGCATACCCATGGAATGTAAGTGTGATCGATTGATTGCAACTGTAATGAATGGCATACAGGTTATTGATTGACAGCTGCGGCGCCCCTAACATCAATCAATATTCATTCCTTAGTGCGTCCATCAGTTGAGCAGGTCTTGATGCTAAAGATGAGGACAGGGTTGACACGCGAGAAGTTGGACTTCATGCTCTACTTTTGGCGATGTGACATCAAACCAAGCCAGCTGAACAAGTTGAAGAAGTGTAAGTTGAATGAGTGTCGTTGGTCCACTACACTGATCAAATGAATACTAAACATACCTGTTGATATAGCTCTTGTTTCAGATATCCAGACAAAGAATACACCTAATGGTCAATATGTACCATTGGAGACATGTTTGAGACTTATCATTGATCATGATGAACCTAATCCAGATTGTGTATGTATAGGTTATCATGTATACTTACTTAAATATGCATTACTAATGTTGTTGTTGTCTGCAATAGGTTAATGTTGTCAAAGCTGCCATTGATGGATGTGTGATGACCAAGAACAGGAAGCGCAGCCAGGTGACAGGAGTGTATCAGTTGATCACTGGAAAGACTATGTCTGTACTGTGTAGTCCTTTCGATACTCACCAATTCATTGTGTTCCAAGGCAGTGAAACCAATGAATCACTCTGGGCTGAGCTGGAGATGCTACGACAGGACCTTGACAGGTTTAAAAGTAATGGCTGCAAGGTAAGTCATTGCAAGTTTGATGTTGGTGTTAGTTATCATGTCTTTAAAACTAACAAAGTTGATTGATTGATTGATTGATTGAAGATTGATCACAATGGAAGAACATACAGATTCAAGATGGTACTATGCAGTGATCTCTCATGCCTTGTCAAAGTCCTTGGACTTTACCAATGCTTTAAGCCACGATCCGCCTTCAGGTGCTTCAAGTGTTTGATCACCCGAGATAACATTGGCTATATAGGTAGCAGAGTGAAGGCCAGAACTCTAGATGATGCACTAGCGGTCGAGCAGAAGATTGACGATGGTATCCTTAAGACAGATGCTCAMGGCAAATTGAGGACCCATGTCAATGGGATGGTCAGGAAGATGGCAATCCACTTTGAATTCACTGATGTCATTGCTGATGTAGTCCACTTGGCGATATCTTTGGTCAAGAACAATAGCAAGTTCATGTTTGAGGATGCTGTCCTCTATGGTGGAGGCAAGGAGGAGCTAGTGGACCAACTTAAGAACAATGACTTGGCGATTTTCTTGAGTGATAGCACTGCTGACAAAATGAATGCCGTAGAGGTTCGAGAGGCATTCATGAAGACGACCTACTCCTATGAAGAGGTAATCAAGATGCTGGACATGATGCCTATCAATCATTGACACCCATCAAAGGAATCTCTACTATTCCTTTGTTAAAAGCAGGGTCCACAGCCACGG
>NW_012236532.1:741230-742720 GCF_000787575.1 Acytostelium subglobosum LB1 | reverse complement strand
AATGATGATGCATTATGGAGACGTTCTATCCAGAGTGGAGTCGAGCATCCAAAGTGGATGAATCAGAGTAAGTTANNNNTCGGCCATGTGTGGATGATTGATGCTGGTGGATAGATGATACCAATCAATTGAAGTTTTTTTTTTTTTCAAGTCGACACAGTAGGAAGCAGCAAGTTGACTGAGAGATACAATCGATTGATTGCAACGAGAGGAATCTACTTTATCCTTCATATCATCATGGTGCAGCTCGTCAAGGAAAAGCCAGATTGGAACGGTGATCAGTTTAGGTTCATGACTGGAATGTACTTGTCCGCTGTCACCAATGTGTATGGAGCTGAGGCCATTCAAACCTACTCCCATATATTACATCACCATGTTGGGGAGGTAGTTGATGAGTACGGAAGCATTGCTATCTTCTGTATGCTATCACTTGAGTGTAAGTGTCTATTTAACTATCAAACTGTCGACCGCGGTTATTACATACTTACACTTAATCAATATCAAACTGATAGCGTTGCACCTTGTGACCAAGTGCTTTGTTGATAGGTGCACCAACAAAACCAGGCATGGCAATATCGCTCTATCAAAGACAGTGATCAATGATTCACTTGTGGAGAAGAGGCTTATGTACAATGAGGATTTGAAGAACGAAATCAATAGGTACTTGAAGTAAGCATATACATTTGAATGGAAGAGTAGTTGATGATTGAATGATCTGTTTTGAGGATATGGCATCTCTATAACAGATCATTCAACATAAGGTTTGACTTGCCCGATCTCATGGAACAGATGCGCAGATGGGACAGCAAGTATAGTGTTGGTCAAGATGTGGATGTGTGCACTGCATCAGGATTGACTGCGACTGATAACCTGAAGTACGGCCATTTGTCATTTGGTTGGTTTCCAGCAACGATACAATCATACAGTACCGCTACTGACCTCTATGAGGTAAAGTACAAGTAAGTACAATGTAATATGTKGTCGTCTCGACAACAGCAACACTTACACGTTACAACATTATGTGTCATCAGTGATCCCAATGGAATTGGCATTGAGCAGAATGTACCAGATTGTAGAATATTGCCGATAGCGAGAATGACCTTGACCAACCTGACCAATGATCTCGTTGGTAAGAAGGTCTTGGTCAAAGTCAATACCGAGACTGGATCAGATGTCAATGGCTATTGGTATAGGGCAACGGTGACACAGGTCCATTTGAGGAGAGGCAAGGCAACATCTGCCAGTGTGCAATTGGACCATGAGGCAGGATTAGCTGCGCGATGCCAAGTGTGGAGAGAGATCAATGGTCTAAGACAGACTCAATCGACGTCCAGTGAAAGACGGTCCAAGGCCATCGACAACAAGATCGAAGCACTGTTGGAGAAGGCCGCCCATTCAAAGACCAATCTGATGTCGATCTTTCTTTTTTTTTTTTTGCTTTTGTTTTTATTCTCTGACCAAGTGTGTCCATCAATCGACGAGATGTTTAA
>NW_012236532.1:736513-741130 GCF_000787575.1 Acytostelium subglobosum LB1 | reverse complement strand
CAGACACAAACAAATGCCTGGTACAGGATGATGGATGGCGATGCGGTCTCTGGGTTGTCTTGTGTATTCAAAAGTTCATCGAGTGTTCAAAGCATGGTGTCAATCCAAAAGTGATAGATGAATTTATGGAAGACATCCATTCGACAACAGACCAAGAGGTAGATGACCATTTCATGCGAGCGATTTCTCAATGTGACAAGAAGTGGCTGAAAGCGATCCAAGATAAAACTGAATATGTGTAAATATGTAAATATGTAAATATTAAAATATCTAAATATATGATCAATATTGTCCACAGTCTCGTGTGTATGAGAGCTCGGAACATGCCAAGTGTCAGAGTACTATGGGGCAGGGTTCCAGTAGAGCAGTAGGTGTTAGACAATCGATCAAGATGTTGCACTATAGCTGTTGATGTTGGTGATCCGAGTTGATATAGATTACGATGAACAGCAAAGAATGTGGTATATCGCTTCATCTTGATGAGAAGAGTCTGTTGGAGTTCATAGGAGTTGTTGGATGATGTTTGTCCTTGGTTGGTGTGCGACGATCCAAGTGAGCTGTAGTTGGTCGTTGTTTCATTGCTGTCCATTGACTGTAATTCCTATGAATCACTTCAAGAGTGATGTATAATATATTGATCGCTTCATCTTGATATGTTGAGTATTTCTATACTATAATCTTGATTGGTATTAGTTATTGTTAGAAGAAGAAGTGCGACGATCGGTCCAAGGTTTTGGTTGTTACCTGTGAAGCCCTCCAAGGCTTCTTCACCTTATTGTGTACCTGGGATGACGCAAAAGGAAGGACCCCCACGTGTGGTTGACCAATGGGAGGTGAGAACTTGTCTGTTTATATCCGTGAAGGACAGCAATGAAATGACTAATATTTTCACCTGTTAGTCACAAGAAAGATTGATAACTTGCCAATTGATGCTTAATATAGTAGTAATAGCATTCTGCTGTGCAAGAGTAACAATAATATCTATCTTTTATAATTATAGATCAACACCACACCAWATAAAAATTTATTTATTATTCAAACATTGTCATTGTTAAATTAAACAATTATACAACATACAAATACTAAGATGTCAAACAACCAGTTGTTTGTCTTCAATTATGGCAAAGGAAAAAAGAGAGGCAGGCCAGTCTCTAATCAATATCAAGACCTTGACTCGAATAGACCAGGAGCAACACCAGCAACTGTTCCAGCACCTGTACCATCTCGAACACTTCCAGCTAGAACAACACAATCACAATCGTCATCATCTCAATCATCATCATCTCAATCATTATCATCACAATCGTCATCATCACAATCGTCATCATCTCAATCATCTTCATCTTCATCTTCATCTTCATCTTCATCTTCATCTTCATCTTCATCTTCATCACAAACATYAATAGGTGTGTCGACTCAACCTATTCGCATTGCGACTCCAAGAGTCCAACCTCGATCAATAACAGCCACAGGTACAACCTTGCAACAACATGGTCAGCACAGTCCTTATGAAAGGGTGATTGACCTGTCTCAGAGTTGTCAACACATTGTTAACACAACAGCAGCAACTGACGAGTTAGATGACGACGACGTTGACGGCTATGACAACGATGAAGACACCATTGCTCAGATAATCAATGAGATGGCAATGACCAAACAGAACACTCCAGTGGTAATACCAGCAGCGGTGGAGGTAATACCAGCAGAGGTGGAGGTAATACCATCACCACCATCTCAATTGGCTGCTTCCAGTTCCTCGACAAGTTCAACGAAACAATTTCCACTAGGTCTCATCAAGCAGCTTGTAGATAACAACAACAATAATAATATTAATAATAATAATAATAAGGAGAAGGACAACAACGTCAATTATAAGTGCTCATTATGCCCAACAACAACAAGGTATTCATATAACTTATATGAACATATTCGGAAAAAACACAAAGAGGAATTGGGCAAGTTGAAGATCATTCCAACAACAACAACAACATTGACCAATCTGAGAACAGAAGATGGCAAGGCTCGCGACAAGTTGTGCGATCACTTTGGATGTCACGATCTAGTGGCCAACAGCAACTGGGCCCGGCACGTCCAGAACCTCAATTACCATCACAAAGTAATCAATAACGAGCAGTCATTGGCAGAGATATGCAACAGGTGCATGATTGTCAAGTTTAAGAATCGAATCAAAGCGACTGACAAGGTACACAATGCAACTGCAAGAAAGGGTATGAATTGCTAACCAAAGAACAACAACAACAACAACAACAACAACAACAACAACACATTTGATTAGATCATTTACTAATCAATCTCAACATCCTTCTCTTATTCAGATATACCTCTGCTCGAGATTGCCAAGTTGAAGGTACAATCCAAGATTCCAGATGACAAGTGGCTTGAGAGGATGAGAGAATTGCGGCTTCACACAAGGGTCTACTCTCTGCGCAGGATAAAGTTGGCGTTGGAGCATATATCCAAGAACAAACTAGACCTCAGAACGATCCCAAATGGATACTACAATATCCTGCCGTCTACATTGAAGAGAGCACTTGAATCTGATGCGGCATACTTCAAGATGATGGACCACTCATCAATGATCGGATGCCCACCATCCTCACTCTCTTCTTGTCATGATTGACTATTCCACCACAGGCAGATCAACAATCGTCTATGTCACATTTGTCCGCTACTGCTCCACCACCACCATCGATTGTTCCTCCACCAAGTCAGCAATCGTCGTCAACATTGCACACGTCTGCTGCTCCACCACCAACATCGATTGCTCCTCCACCAGTTCAGCAATCGTCGTCAACATCTCATACGTCTGTTGCTGCTCCACTACCACCACCATCGACTGTAACACACAGGTCTGATGCTGTTCCAACACCAGGCAGCTCAAAAGAAAACCCGATTGAACTCGTCACTCACCTTATGCTCGATGGAGCCAAGATGAATAAGAACAATCGAAAGCCAACAGAGATTGGAGTTGCACAGATTGTCGACCCACGAAAGTCACTATCCAGAATCAAGTCTCCAGAAGATGGTGTGACGTTCCTCTCATACACTGGCTCAGAGACCACAGAGAAGCTTTATGAAGCACTGGCTGGGCTCCGCATCGACTTGCAGATCCTAAAGGATAACAATAACATCATGGAGATCGATGGCGTATACTACAGAGTCACTGTCCTTTACGGATTCGACCTGGTCTGTGCGAGCACAGTCACTGGGATGTGTGGTATGCATCTATCTCATTCAACCTACCGCTGCATTCTTTGTCACTGCACCAATGACACCATCAACCATGTGTCTCGACTGGACCAGTTCACACTCAGAACACTGGAGTCAATCAAACATGATGCTGATATGATCAAGGCGAAGTTGGACAAGGGCACAAAGGTAATCGTGCAAAGAACTTCCATGGGATGTGCACAATACCTCCATTGATCATCGACCCATTGCAGTTCATATTGGATTCACTGCACTCTATCATGGGCGTCGTCAAGTTCTACAAGAAAAGGGTGCTTGACTTCACAGAAGACCCTAGATTGTCTCCTGAGGTCAGAGCCACACTTGCCAGTAGTTTCATTCAGTTCCTCAAGGACTATGCCAAGCTTCACCTGGTCACTGGTGATACCGATAAGAATGGAGAGCACGTGACTCTGAAGGATCGCTTCACAAAGAGTGCTGTGAACTATGAAGAGTTCAAGAGAATACTCAAGCATAGGGTTCCATTGCTCAACTTCTTGGAGACGGCAATAGGCACAGAAAGAACTAAACCTGTATGTGTATCATCCTTTCATTCATTCATTCATTCATTCATTCATTCATTCATTCATTCATTCATTCATTCATTCATTCATTCATTCATTCATGTGACAACTATTGACTAMCAAATGGCAATATAGATTCGATCAATGTGGGAGCAGCTTGCCTTTCTCGTCAACCTTATGATCACAGACCGACCTGCGGGTCAGCCAAACGTCAAGGAGTTTCAATGGCGTTTCATGACTGAGAAGCTTGGAACGCAAACACTCATCCACTGTGGCAACAAGCTCTCATCCTACATGCACATGTTTATAATGCATGTAGGATACTTTCTCGAGCGATATGGAAACTTGGAAAGATACTCTTTGTTCTGTGGAGAGTTTAAACACAAGAATAACAGAGTGACCAAGAAGGCCAGGTCAAATTCATACAGATACGCAACCTCTAAGGTTGACAATCAATCATCAGAACTTGATGGACACCTGACAGGAGACATCAATCATCAGCTCATGTACGCTGAGGCGCAACATCAGTTCTTCAACAATCAGCCATCCCTGACATACATGCTTAGTAATGGCATTTCTCATCTCAGGCAGGAGCTGAAGAGAAAGAGAGAAGAGATACCTCAGCTTTCACCGCCAGATATGGAGTCTCTCTTTGGAGTGAGTTCGTTGAACGACATTCCAGAACCCCCAGCATCCACTCAGCTCTATCCTCTAAACACTGATGTAACAGTCCTTTGTTCAACTCCCAATCACAAAGGTAAAGAGTACTTTGGATCGTGGTGGGACGCCACTGTCACTGACTACAACCATGACACCAAGCTCTACACCGTGAAGTACAAGTATG
>NW_012236532.1:733886-736413 GCF_000787575.1 Acytostelium subglobosum LB1 | reverse complement strand
AGTATGTGTCTACTCCATCATCATATGATTCCAATAACTACGACAATGTACAACANNNNCATTAATTCTACAGAGATAAAACAACCTTGGGCATCAAGTCTACCAGCACCAGCACAACAAGCACTACAAGCACTACAAGCACTACCAGCACTACCGGCACTACCAGGTCCTCGAGAGGCAAGAACAACAACACCACTAGCAATGGGAAGCACCAAAAGGGCCAAGGTAAAGACAGAACACCTCTTTGAAGTGATTGAGGAGAGATACTTGACTCCTGGCAACCATCTCACCTTGGACATCAGTCAAGCCGAGGCCGGTCAATATACTATATACAAGCCATACACAGGCGGACATTGGAGAGCAGCAACTATATTGTCAGTCGGCCAAAAGGACTTAACCATCAAGCTTCTTCCTTTCGCTGACAATCCAGCTCCAAAAACAATGCCAATATCAATCCAGATAGGTGTGTCCAACTCCACACAACTTTAGCCAAACTAAAGGAAATGGGTTACTATATTCTTTAATAAACAAACTGTACATATATATATTAAATAAAAATATTTATATAAATAATCTGTGTTTATTAAWAWTAATATATTTTTGTTTTTTCCTGTATAAATTTCGAAATTTCTGTCCACMACCTCTCCACAGTTCACTTGATAAAGTGAGAAGTAAATTAAATTGATAATMTTTTGTTCTGAGTTCAAATCCTTAAAAWACCATGTTAAATGAATGAATGTGTCCAAGTCAAAACAATTTTGACATTTTTTTGTTTTTACACACAACCTGTTGTCCAAACAAGGAAATAACAACCACCCAAAGGGGAATCAATAAGGTGAAGAGGTCTTGGAGGGATTGACACAACTGTCACTTGGTGAATTCGATCAACTCCTTCTAGTTGGACATATTCCTCAGTCAGTGACACAGATGTCAACGAGATGTTTCAATCAACCACTTCAAGTTGGGCACATACCACAATCAGTGGTACAACTGTCACTTGATCATTTCAACCAGCCACTCCAAGCTGGACACATACCACAATCAGTGGTACACCTGTCACTTACTCATTTCAACCAGCCACTTCAAGTTGGACACATACCTCAATCAGTGGTACACCTGTCACTTGATCATTTCAAGCAGCCACTTCAAGTTGGACACATACCACAATCAGTGACACATTTGTCGATCAGTGGTGAGTTCGATCAATCACTCCAAGTTGGATATATACCACAATCAGTGACTCATCTGTCAATGGACTTTTTCTACCAGCCACTTCAAGTTGGACACATACCACAATCAGTGACACATTTGTCATTTGATATATTCGATCAACCTCTTCAAGTTGGACATATACCACAGTCAGTAACACAATTATCAATGTCCCGTTTCAACCAACCACTTCAAGTTGGACACATACCACAATCAGTAACACAATTATCAATGTTCAATTTCAACCAACCACTCCAAGTTGGACACATACCACAATCAGTGACTCATATGAAATTTGGAAATTTCGATCAACCACTTCAAGTCGGGCATATTCCATCTTCAGTAATACAGTTGTCAATGCGATACTTTGAACAACCAATTCAAGTCGGACATATTCCACCGTCAGTGACACATCTGGAATTGGCACTCTTCAATCATCCTCTCCAAGTTGGACACATGCCAGAAAATGTTACAAGTTTAACTTTTTGCAGAGAGTTCAATCAACTTCTCAAAACAGAGTACATTCCATCAGTTAGATCACTGTCTGTTCAATGCCCGCAATTTTCTCCCGAGAATATCAGTTTGCTTGGACACAACTGTCTCAATGAGCTTAGTATTGTCCATGTAGCTACAAAAAACAATTGTAAATCTGTTGGGACATCCTCACTTTTACACCAGGAGACTATTTCTCATCTTTCAAAGATGAATACTCTTTCGCACTTAATCATCAAGATTAAGCCGAGAAAGTGTCTCAAAGGAATAGATGGTGGGATGCCATTCTCTATTTTGTATTCATTGCTCAAGTTTATTCCAACAATCACTCTACAATTCTGCCATGAGTATAGTGATGCCTTTAACTTTGAAATCATTTGGAGACTGGTCGACGACAAAACAGCACTACTAGTCCCTATATCGGACGCAGATGATAATGGAGTTGTACTATTTTGGAAGTTTGCAACACACAAGCCTGGGCCGGTCACCACATTCAAGAATTCAACTGCGTCACAAGCCGAGCCCAACCCCATGCGTATTCTTACTGTCCCGAACTATGATGTGGCTCAACTCAGAGAGTTCCTGAAGGGGAAAACGATAATTCAGATGTCCAGGCTTACAAAGGACAAGCTAAGCCAATATCTAACAATATTTGGTATACCAACAACCTCAGATACACAATTGACTAATCTAAAGTTGGCAAAAGTACTATCCAAGGTATTAAGTGATCATAAAAATCAACAATCAAGGCCCATCTGACCAGATTGCAGATTGGATGGCTATCTTCCAGACGTGTGTTCAACAACATTGGTTTCCCAGTGAATAG